>NC_138981.1:975775-1005775 GCF_964341445.2 Mesoplodon mirus | reverse complement strand
TGAGCCTCCGTGAGCTCTGGAAGGTTCTGAGTCACACTCACAGGAAGCCGGCGGAGGGGCGTTGCTGAGATCTCCACCACAAGGTGCCTGTCCCCGGCCACGGCTGGCTGGTTTCCTTCACTGAGCTCATCTCCCTTCTAAATAAACACGGCCGTTGCCGTTTCTAAACAATCATGCAAATGATGGATGGCCAGGTTTCTGCACGTGGGGTTTTGTGCAGCCGGAGGCAGGGCGTCCTCCCTCCTGGCTGTGGCTTTGATTCCCGGTTCCTGAGATGCCTCACAGCCGGGTTCCATGCCGGCTGCTCTGTAAAAACATCCGTCAGTGTCCACGTGGCCGATGAATAAAATGGACCCTGCAAGAGAGATGATGGGGGACCGGAAAGGATATTGGAGACCAGAAGCTGCTGGGGGACCAGAGAAAATACTGGGGATCAGAGATATTATTGGGGGACCAGAGAAAATATTGGGGGACCAGAGACTATGTTGGGGGACCAGACAGATTATTGGGGACCAGAGATTACTAGAGGACCAGAGAAAATACTGGGCCTCAGAAAGATTACTGGGGGCAAGAGATTATTGGGGACACATTGCGAACATTTTGGCCTCATTCCCCACCATCGGGGGATCTCACCTGGGTCTCTCAGACAGCAGAGCACACTTCCCCTGAGAACGTGAAAAGGCCATGCGCGTGCAGAGTGACCCCAACTTGGAGGATCTGATCTCTGCCTGAGCCCAGCGCACGGATTAGCTGCAGATCCTCATTGTCCACCGAAAGTGGTTTCCATTTTACCCAGAGCATCAGAAAACTTCCTTAGTGGGGATCCTTTGTCCTCGGACTCTGGGGGCTGGGGCCCATCAGCCCCAGGCCACGTGCTGGGGCTTCCCGTAGGGGTGGGACGGGGGCTGGTTGCTCCCCCACGTGAGGGCTGACATCTGTGGTGCTTACTGCTTGTCCTTGGAGGTCTCTGCCTCTCCGGATGTCCAGGTTCACACCCATCAAGCACAAGCCAGCTCCCACTCGACACCACCAGGCTCACCTGTCCCCCAGGTGTGCACGGAGCCCCTATCCCACCTCCTCGCCGCTCACCTAGCACCAGCCCACGGTCTCCATGCCATCCCCTTACAGTCTGTGTGTTAGGTGTGCGGTCACCAGACATCTTGATTTGCCCGGGAAGCAGGAAGCTCCAGGGAGGGTAGAGCTTTGGGAGCTAAAATGGGGACAGTTCTGGGAAATGGAACTAATTGATCACCCTGGTGTAAGGGATTGAAGGACTTCCCCAAGCACACATCCATGTCCTGACCCCCAGAATCCAGGAATGGGACCTTATGTGGAAACGGGCTCTTGGCAGATATGATGCAGTGAAGGATCCGAGATGAGGTCCTCCTGGATGAGGGTGGCCCTACATCCAATGACAGGGTCCTTCTAAGACACAGAAAAGGAGAGACCCAGACACAGAGGAGAAGCCACCTGAAGACAAAGGCAGAGATGGGAGGGAGGCGGCCACAAGCCCAGGGACACCTGGAGCCCCCAGAAGCTGGAAGAGGTGGGAAGGACCCTCCCCTGGGGCCTCTGGAGGGAGTTAGTTTGGGGTCACTTCCTACAGCAGCCCCAGGACACTCATATTCTAAACTGTACCCTGGAAGGAGACCTACAAGCCCTGTGACCACCAAGCCTCCAGGCGTGTCCGGTTGATTTTACTCATGTCCTATGATGGGCCCTGTGTGAGAGGGTCCAGAAGGAAGGCTGGAGGAGAAGACCAGCCCTGAAATACTCAGGTGCCCTTGGGAGGGTCCCTGCGCCTCCCTGCCTCAGTTTCCCTCCCTCCCTGTGCACCGTGGTCTTGGATCTTTCTGCCACTTCTCCTGGCCCCACCGTCCTACACTCAGTCCTAACGGTAGTGACCACAGACTGATCCTGAGAACCCCACGCCACCTGGGGGCCATAATGAAGATCGGACCACCAGCCGCTCCTGCCCTCCCCCCCAGGATGGCCTGGCCATGGTCAGGGTGACCCCACGCAGGGGATCTATGTAACCGCAGCTCTTGGAAGCCCACCTGGTTAAACAGGAACATGACTCCATCTCAGAGGCTGACCGTCCGTGACATTGAGGGACACTGGGGCTTCCTCACGTTTCAGGGAACACCCAATAGTGTTGTCATGGAAAATCAGAGTCTGTTGTATCGAATCCAGTGAATTATGACCCAGGCCAGCTTTCTTTTCCTCAGCACTGTGGACCTTTGGGGCTAGATGGTGCTCTGATGTGGGGCGTCCTGTGCACTGTGGGGTGCTGAGCAGCTTCCCTGGTCTCCACCCACCAGATGGACCCTCTCCCAAGTTGTAACAACCAAAAATGTTTCCAGACATTGTGGCCAAGTCACCCCCAGTTATGAACCACTGAGATAGATAGATAGATAGATAGATAGGGAGATAGATGGATAGATGGATGCATGAAAGGGTGGAGAGAGAAATGATGGATGGACGGACAGACATATAGATATGGATGGATGGTTAGATAGATAAATGGAGGCAAATACAGATGGATAGACAGATGGATGGATAGATTATATAGAGAGAGATAGAGGATGGATGGTTAGATAGATAAAGAGATAGATGATAGGTAGATACTTAGATGATACATAGATGGATGAATGATAGACACATGATGGATAGATAGATAGTCAGACGATAGATAGATGTCAGATAGATAGATAGATAGATACACAGATAGACAGAGTCTTTCATGCTAGGTCAGGATTTCTCAATCTCAGCACTACTGACATGTAGGGCTGGAGGACTCTGATGTGAGGTGTCCTGGGCCCTGTGGGTTGTGGAGCAGCTTCCCAGGTCTCCACCCTCCAGCTGCCGGTAGAACCCCCCCCCCCAGAATTGTGACAACTGGAAACAACTCCAGACATTGCCAAGTGTCCCCTGGGGGACCAGATTGCTGAAAGCCCTTGACGGATACTCAGCCTGATTAAAGCACAATATTAGCTGCATCTCGTGGGCTGACCGCCCCTGGTTTTGAGGGATGCCGGGGCTTCTAATATTGACCAGAAAATCAGTGTTAGTTGTACCGAATCCAATGTACTTTGACCATGATCAGCCCTTGGTCCTTCCCCCAAACCCACAGGAAGTCTCTCTGGGGCTCTGCCATGAGATTGAATCAGGGGCTCCCTCTGGCCCTGTGTGAAGCCATGGAGATGGGAGGTGAGGACCACGGGGCCACCTCTAGCATCATGACATGGGCCATACATGGTCTGGCCTCACTGTGAGGAGGTGTGTGTGTGGCAGGGATCCGTGTGGCTTTGCTTCTTCCATGCAGATCTTGACACATCCCCAGCTGTATGTCTGACCACGGCCGCCCCATGACCTAATGACTTAACCTCAATTTCCTCTTCTGTCAAAGAAGAAAAACACCACTTTCTCATCACAAGGACGCTATACTAATAAACAAGCTTCTGTAGATATAAAACTCCACAAATGAGAGGTGTCCACCCATGAAACAGGTTCACTGGCTATCGATGGAGTATCCTCAGCTTCTCCGAGCCTCGGTTTAGCAATCCATACAATGGGTATACCGGCACTCTTTGGTGTTGAAAGTTAAATCAGCTCTGTGCTTCCATCCCAGGACACATGGTAAATTAGGCAACGTTTATTGTCAGCTCAATGACGATCTTCTGGTGTTGAGGCTCGGTGGGGTCCCAACATTGGTCCATGAGTGATCGGTCTGTAGATTGTAGACGTCAGATCCTGGAAATTCTCACCCTCCATGATCACGGGATGGCTTCTAGGATATGCCCAGCTCCCCCATCCAGGATAACCTCCTCCAACTCCCCACTTTCTAAACCTTCCTGGCTCTGCTCAGAGGCAGGTGGTAGGTTGTGCATGAGAAGGGGTCTCCAGTAGCTTCGTGATGGTGGGACAGGGCTCCTTGGACCCACATGACCTCTGGTTTGAACGTTCCCCAGGACAGATCTTGGCTTTGCCTGGCTCCTGGGGCCCCTGAGTCTATGACGCTTCCAGGAAAACTGCATCTCTTGGTCACCCTGTCCCTTCCGCTGCCCCAATTCACACCGTTGCTTTGAAGTTAACTGGTTCTGCCATTGATTGAGAGTCTTGTCACTGAAGTCCTAGGGGGCATGGTGGGAGGGTAATGTGGGTGTTCTGGTGGGGGGTGGGAGGGCTCTCTGGAGGCGGGGGTCTCAGAAGTCAGAGAGAGACATGTGTTTGCCCTCCACACTGGGAGGAATCAGGAAGGTTGTCAGGGTCTTGCTTCTGTGAACTTTCAGGTATAAGTCAGGGTTCTCCAAACAAACAGACTCAGGTAGGTAATTTTATGTGTCAAGTTCATGGGCCAGAAGGTGCCCAGGTATTTGGTTAAGTGTTATTCCAGGTGTGTCTGTGAGGGGGTTTCTGGACGAGATGAGCATTTGAATTAATGGACTGAGGAAAGCAGATGGCCCTCCCCAGGGTGGGCGGGTCTTGTCCCATCCTCCAATCGGCTGGAGACCTGAACAGCACAAAAGGCTGGGTGAGGAAGAAGGAGCTCTCTCTACCTGACCATCTCTGAGATGGACTTTAGTCTTCTCAGAATGAGACTTGCAACCTTCACTCTCCTGGGTGTCTGTAAGATTGTAGATGGCATATCCTGGGACTTCTCACCCTCCATGATCATGGGAGTCAATTCCTTATTATATATACCCTATTGGCTCTGTTTCTCTGGAGAATGCTAATACAAGAACCAAAAGGATGGATGGATGGATAAATAGATAGATAGATCATGGATGGATAGATAGCGAAGATAGATGATAGATACATGATAGATAGTTGTATATACCTATATTTATCTATAGATTAGATAGATGATAGATAGATAGATAATAGAAATAGATTGAGCTAGAGGTAGATAGATAGATAGATCATGGATGGATACATAGAGAAGATAGATGATAGATACATGATAGATGTATATATCTATAGTTATCTATAGATTAGATAGATAGATAGGAGAGACAGAGAAAGATTTAAGGAACTGGCTCATGTGATTGTGGGGCCTGGCAAGTCCCAATTCTGCAGGGTAGACCAGTAGTCTGGAGACCCAGGGAAGAGGTGATGCCGCAGCTTGAGTCTGAAGTGTGTCTGAAAGTAGAATTCCCTCTTCCTCGGGGGACCTCAGTCTCTCTTCTCTAAAAGCCTTCAACCGATTAGACGAGGCCCACCCACATTATGGAGGGTCATCTGCTATACTCAAAGTCCACCGATTTAAATGTTAATTCCATCTTTAAAAAAAAATACCTTCACACCAACATCTAGACTGGCATTTGACCACATACCTGGATACTGTAGCCCAGCCACGTTGATACACAAAATTCACCATCTTGGTTTGGTAGCAATCTACATGGATAATGTCTGGTCCCTGGGGCTGTGCTCAGGGCTGACCCTGCCTCTCACAGCCTGGCCTGGGTCCTGGGGTCTGACCAGCCCCCAAGCCTCCTCTGTGTCCTCCATCAGGCCCCCAGATCTGATATCCACCCTGGGTTTCTGTGACTAGCCCCTTACTCCTCAGGCTGGGCCCCCAGGTCTCCTTTCAGCTGCCCCTCCCCAATCCTCTTCTGTGGCTGTGGAACTCACAGCCTACCCATGGGCCTACCCATGTCCCAGGGAACCACAAGTGTCCAGAAAATGGAAATATCAAGGACTCAAGTATAACACTCATAAGTCACTGGGCCATCGTGACATGGCTGAGTTTCTGGTCACCATGGCAGCAATGGGGAGAGGTCCCTCAAGGGTCCTTGGGGATCTGGGGTGGGCAACAGCCTCACATTCACCCAACGGGCATCCTTCCTCGCTAAGGAAGTGAGCCCTTGTCTCCTTTCTGTGTGACAAACCTCCCATCTCACTGTAGAGGGGATGAGGGCATAGGGAACATGTGTTTTGATGTTTTATACAAGTCTTTGTGTGGACATGTTCTTTTCCTTTCTTTATCCCTCCAACATTTTTTTAAACTATTACTATTCATTAGACTGAAGAGAAAGAGCCAACTCTGGCTACAAACAGTATGCAAAAGACCCCAATACAAACAGCAGTTAACATTTCTGAAATTCTAGACTTAAGTTCTAAAAGGATGTCAAAACTCAGGACACTATTACATTTAACCATGATGTCAATCACCTCAAAGACAGAAATCTAGCTCCTGAGAAATCGCTTTATTTTAATAACAGAAAGGCATTTTGTATGTAAACTGATGGGCAGACCTCTACCAACAGAAAAACAACACATGCGGTTTATGGAGCCACCAAGAAAGACGTTTAAAAGTCTCTCACTCCAATAGATGCCCTACACATAGGCTTTGCTTCTCATAAATAGTTAAACTGTTTAGGATGTAGGAGTTACCCCCCCAACCTTTATCGAGATGTAAGTGACATGTAACATTGTCTGAGTCCAAGGTGTACAACACGATGATTTGGGTACCAGTATGAGGGAACAGGGTTTAAGAAGGAAACGAAGATGCTTTGTTCAGTATCAATTAACATAGATTTCTGTTATAAAGTTTAGAAATGGGAAACAATAAAAGAAAGCCGTACTTCTTTTGAACCTCAGAAACAGAAGGGAAGTTTTACACAGTGGAAGAAATGGAGAAAAATTACAACTCCTTCATTTGCAAACCAGTCTTCTTTATTTTTTTTTCCCCTAATCTCACTGAGAATCCTCTGAATTTTGTGGTCAGAGCCAAAGTGAAGAAACCTTTATTTATGCCTTTGGAGATTCATCAGCTGTATCGAGACAGAGAGGGTCAATTTTTTGATCCCCGCCATGGTGAACGCTGGGAAATTCAGTAAGGGGATAGGCTATGTGGTCATGAACACCCCAAGGTAAATGGAAAGGCACCCTGTGGGATACTCATCACTCCTTTCACAGAAAGATAAAGATCTGCTTCGTATGATCTTACCAATTTTGCAACGATCAGCCCCTTGGTCTCCACTTGTCACCCAGGAAACCTAGCCCTTCTCCACCGTGAGGCCTCTTCATTGTAGGAGATGGGGCCTCAGATTCTGTGCCTGCAAAGCACAAGTCTCCGATGGTTCACAGATACAGATAAACAGTGAGAGCCCAAAGCAAAGTTTCATGTAATTCATTCAGTGGGAAACCGACAGAATAACCATATACCTAGTTACGCATCCTGTTGATGTGTGCATGCCAAAAAATCGCTGCCTTAAATGTGGGATGGTGTTATGGGCTGAACTGTGTCCCTGGAAAATTCAGTTGTGGACATCCTCATCCCCAAGACCTCAGAATATGACTTTTTTGGAAATAGGGTCTTTGCCGAGGAGGATCTTTTAAGATCCTTTTGCAGAATAGGGTCTTTTAAGATGAGGTCTCTAATCCAGTAGTGCTGGTGTCCTTATAAGAAGAGGAGATTAGGACACAGACACACACAGAGGGATGATCCTGTGAGGACACAAGGAGAAGACAGCCATCTACACGCCCAAGAGAGAGGCCTCAGGAGGAACCAGCCCTGCCCACACTTTGATCGCAGACGTCCAGCCTCCAGGACTGAACGAATAAATGTTTATTGTTTGAGCCGCCCTGTCTGCTTCATTACAGAAGTCACCAGACACTCATACGGCTGGGACTAGTTTCTACTCAGCCTCGAGTCTACAATCACTGTGTTTTTCTTCTCTGCGTCCTGTTCTAACCTGTTATTTCTCAGCAATACTGACCAGTCCCACAGAGGACAGACCGACACCGTTGTCTCTGCTAGAGGACACCTTCTGTCCGGAGCCACCCTCACTGGCCTCTGAAATGAAATGTGGCCTGCGCGTGGCTTCCAGGAGGAACCCGTTGTATCCACGGCCCCTGTCAGCTGGAGCCTTCTCCGGAGCAGATGGACATGGACCACTCTGTAGAGTTCTCTCTCCCGTCAACTACTGAAGCCGGGCACCCCAGGGGATAGAGACCGTGAAGAGAAGTATGTGGACAACCCTTGGCCTCAGGCCACCCAAGATTTCCTTATCTGTGCTCTGGACCCTACAGACATAGGATCATCTCCACACAGCCCCCAAACAGAGCATCTCCTGAGTCTGCAGGAAACCTCCCACATTTCAAAGGATGAGACACATTCAGGATACACTCTCTGACCTTCATGGAATTAGTCTGGAAACCCATGAACTAAAAGATGACTGAAGATTCTTCAACTGCTGGACATTTCTGAATAACCCAAGGTCCAAAGAAGGAATCATGATGAAAACAGAAGCGATTTTTCATGAATGATACAGTAGACAGAATAATGTTCCCCAAAGATGTCCAGGGTCTAAGCCCCAGAACCTGTGAATATGTAACCTGTCATGGCAAAGGAGCCTTAACAGATGTGATTAAGTTAAAGATCTTGAGATGGGAAATGGTCCTGGATTATCTAGACTGCCTTAATGTCATCACAAGGATTCTTATAAGAGGGAAGTGTGACTCTCAAAGTCAGAGAAGGAGATGTGATGACAGCAACAGAGAAAAAGATATTTGAAGATGTTCAGAATAGAGAGAATCAGAGAGGAGAGAAGAAGCTATTCTGGCTTTGAAGGTTGGAGGAAGGGGCCACTAGCCAAAGAACAGAGGTGCCTCTAGAATCTGGAAAATGCAAGGAAACTGATTCTTCCCCAGAGCTGCCAGAAGGAACCAGCCTTGCCAACACTTTGAGCTGGTGAAACTGATTTCAAACTACTGGCCTCCAGGACTGTAAAGAAAATAAAGTTCAGTTGTCTTAAGCTTGTGGCAATTCATTACAGCAGCCACAGAAAACTCACAGAAATGATACTGAAGATACAACAAATCGAAACCTATGGGATGAAACCAAAGCAGGGAAAACAGGCAAATTCATGGTCTTGAATTCATTCACTGGAAAAGCAGAAAGGTTGCAAAGCCATGGCCCAAGATTCCATCTTAAGAATCTAGAAAGAGTTTCTCTTTTTAGATCAAACCCAAAGAAAGTAGAAGGAGCGAAATGATGAAGATAAGACCAGAGATCAGGGCTTCCCTAGCGGCGCAGTGTTAGAATCTGCCTGCCAATGCAGGGGACATGGGTTCGATCCCTGGTCCGGGAAGATCCCACATGCTGCAGAGCAACTAAGCCCGTGAGCCACAACTACTGAGCCTGCGCTCTAGAGCCCGCGAGCCACAACTACTGAGCCTGTGTGCCACAACTACTGAAGCCCACGTGCCTAGAGCCCACGCTCCACAACAAGAGAAGCCACCACAATGAGAAGCCCGCACAGAGCAATGAAGACCCAATGCAGCCAAAAATAAATAAATAAAATAAATAAATTTTTTAAAAAGAGAAGATCAGAGATCAGTATAACAGAAAGAAAAATGTGCACAAGAGAAAAATCCACAAGAATAGTATCTACACCATGGGGTCCTTTTGAGTTGAACAAGATGCATCTGTTGGATGCTGGCTGATAGTAATGCCTGATGCACACCCACTCTTTAGAGTGAGAAGTTCCAAAGAAAGCCACACCTAAGTTCTCCAAGGGTAAATCACCACCCTGCTTCATGTGACACCCTCCAAAAACGTATGTTTGCCACAAACACAGCAAAATTCTGAAACGTCTGCCTCCTGTCTACACCCTTTAAAACCAGAAAGAAAAAAATAACAGACAACCCTTGAAACACTTTTGAGACCCAGGCTCAAAGACTAATTTTATTTATTCTAGTGTTTTTGTTGTGTTTAGTATAATACCATATAGTCATCGAGCTTTTTAGTAAATAGTAAAGCTAGTCCTTTGAAGTAATCATCCTTGTCCCAAGAGCAACTTTTCACTCTCACTCTCTGCTGGAGTTTGAGCTGGTCAGTGGAAAGCAGAAACATTCTCACTAAGATTCTCTCTCTCTCCAGATACTGTTCAGCTGGGATGGATGTCAGTCTCCAGCTGTCCAGATCCATGCAGGGTTCCTGAGGCTCTGAGCTGAGTGATTCTATGTCCCCTTTTGAAAAATGCCCCCAAATCACACTCCCTCACTTAACATTTTCAACATTTCCACATGCATTTACAATCCCATACAAATCAAAATAGTTTCATTTAGGAATGCCTTTTTGCACATAACCTGCCCCCCCCCACTTGAGTCCTGGGTTATCCCCTGCCTCTTCCTGCTTGAAGGTTTAGGACAGTGGAGTTTTCATGCTGGGAGACCCAGAGCACCAAAGATCATCTTGGTTTTTAGAACAATCAAGGTCAGATCCTGTACAGTTCAAGAGGATGAGTCTAGTATTGTACAGACCTATGTTGGAAAGTCTTTAATTCATCAGCTCATCTGACTCGTGACAACCAAAATCGTTTTGTTTTGTTTTGTTTTAATCAAGATTCTGTACAGTTCAAGTGCAAGTCCAACATAGAGAACAAACTGGTGGTTGCCAAGGGGGGAGGGATTTGAGGGAGGGATGGAGTGGGAGGTGGGGGTCAGCAGATGTAAGTTTTTATATACAGAATGGATAAACAACAAGATCCTACTATAGAGCACGGGGAACTATATTCAATATCCTGGAATAAGCCATCATGGAAAAGAATATTTAAAAAAAAGATGAATGTGTATATATGTGTGTGTGTGTGTGTGTGTGTGTGTGTGACTGAGTCACATTGCTGTACAGCAGTAATTAGTACAACACTGTAAGTCAAGTACACCTCAATTTAAAAAAACAAAACAAAACAAATGCAAGTCCAAGAAAATTGTAGAATTCTGGGTGAATATGAAAAAAGCAAGCCCTCCCCCAGGACAGATGTAGAACAACAACAAGCAAAGGAGACGCCCACCTTCTTAACATCCAACCCAGGTGTCCCAAGCCCAGAGGGTCCCACGTCCACACTCCTGGAGGTACCAGTGTTTTGATGGTTGGGGGGCTGACTCAGACGCAGGTGCTCAGGGCCCCAGACAGGGGAAGCTTCCCTCCTCCACCCACGACGCTGCAAAGGACAGAGAGATGCCAGTTGGGCACACCAACTCATTTCAGCATGGCGGTATCATCTCATCTCCTTGTGATTTTCAAGATTCATGGGTTAACCTCAGGGATGAAACTTTTGCGCCATCTCCTTCAGATCTGCTACATGTTACCCCAAGACTTAGCAACCACTTACTTGAACAAGTCACAGCCTACTTGGTCTGGTACATGAAGTTCTCATCCTATATGACCCTATAAACTGTGCAACACATTCAATGCCTATTAAAAGCTAAAGTGAGACAGATGAACTTATTTATGCAACAGAAAGAGACTCACAAACTCAGAAAACAAACTTACAGTTACCAAAGGGGAAAGGGGGGGTGATAAATTAGGAATTTGGGATTAAAAGGTACACACTACTATATGTAAAAATAGATAAATAACAAGGACCAACTGTTCTAGCACAGGGAACTCTATGCAATAGGTTGTAATAATCTATAATGGAAAAGAATCTGAAAAAAATATAGAGCTATATGTGTATAACTGAATCACTGTGCTATATACCTAAAATGAACACAACATTGTAAATCAACTATACTTCAATAAAAAAAAAGAAAGAAAGAAATAGAAGCTAAAATGACATACTAGAGATTGGTTCAAGACGGCGGAGTAGAAGGACGTGCGCTCACTCCCTCTTGCGAGAGCACTGGAATCACAACTGCTGAACAGTCATCGACAGGAAGACACTGAAACTCACCAAAAAAGATACCCCACATCCAAAGACAAAGGAGAAGCTGCAGTGAGACTGTAGGAGGGGCACAATCACAACAAAATCAAATCCCATAACCGCTAGGTAGATGACTCACAGACTGGAGAACACTTATACCACAGAAGTCCACCCACTGGAGTGAAGGTTCTGAGCCCCACATCAGGCTTCCCAACCTGGGGGTCTGGCAACGGGAGGAGGAATTACTGGAGAATCAGACTTTGAAGGCTAGTGGGATTTGACTGCAGGACTTGCGACAGGACTGGGGGAAACAGAGACTCCACTCTTGGAGGGCACACACAAAGTAGTGTGCACATCGGGACCCAGGGGAAGGAGCAGTGACCCCAGGGGAAACTGAACCAGACCTACCTGCTAGTGTTGGAGGGTCTCCTGCAGAGGTGGGGGTGATTGTGGCTCACTGTGAGGACAAGGACACTGGCAGCGCAAGTTCTGAGAAGTACTCCATGGCGTGAGCCCTGCCAGAGTCTGCCATTAGCCCCACCAAAGAGCCGGGTAGGCTCCAGTGCTGGGTCCCCTCAAGCCAACCAACAGGGAGGGAATGCAGCCCCACCCATCAACAGACAAACGGATTAAAGTTTTACTGAGCTCTGCCCACCAGGGCAACAGCCAGCTCTACCCACCACCAATCCCTCCCATCAGGAAAGTTGCACAAGCCTCTTAGATAGCCTCACCCACCAGAGGGCAGATAGCAGAAGCAAGAAGAACTACAATACTGCAGCCTGTGGAATGAAAACCACATTCACAGAAAGATAGACAAAATGAAAAGGCAGAGGACCATGTACCGGATGAAGGAAGAAGATAAAAGCCCAGAAAAACAACTAAATGAAGTGGAGATAGGCAACCTTCCAGAAAAAGAATTCAGAATAATGATAGTGAAGATGATCCAGGACCTTGGAAAAAGGATGGAGGCAAAGATCAAGAAGATGCAAGAAATGTTTGACAAAGACCTAGAAGAATTAAAGAACAAACAAACAGAGATGAACAATACAATAACTGAAATGAAAACTACACTAGAAAGAATCAATAGCAGAATAACTGAGGCAGAAGAATGAATAAGTGACCTGGAAGACAGAATGGTGGAATTCACTGCCACAGAACAGAATAAAGAGACCCACTTCAGACCTAGGGACACATACAGACTGAAAGTGAGGGGATGGAAAAAGATATTCCATGCAAATGGAAATCAAAAGAAAGCTGGAGTAGCAATACTCATAACAGTGAAAATAGGCTTTAAAATAAAGACTGTTACAAGAGACAAGGAAGGACACTGCATAATGATCAAGGGATCAATCCAAGAAGAAGATTTAACAATTTTAAATATATAGCACCCAACATACAAGCATCTCAGTACATAAGGCAAACGCTAACAGCTATAAAAGTGGAAATCAACAGTAACACAATAATAGTGGGGGACTTTAACAGCTCACTTATACCAATGGACAGATCATCCAAACAGAAAATTAATAAGGAAACACAAGCTTTAAATGACACAATAGACCGGATAGATTTAATTGATATTTATAGGACATTCCATTCAAAAACAGCAGATTACACTTTCTTCTCAAGTGCACATGGAACATTCTCCAGGATAGATCACATCTTGGGTCACAAATCAAGCCTTGGTAAATTTAAGAAAATTGAAATCCTATCAAGCATCTTTTCCAACCACAATGCTATGAGATTAGAAATCAGTTACAAGGAAAAAAAAGTAAAAAATACAAACACATGGAAGCTAAACAATAAGTTACTAAATAACCAAGAGATCACTGAAGAAATCAAAGAGGGAATCAAAAAATACCTAGAGACAAATTACAACGAAAACACAAGAATCCAAAACCTATGGGACGCAGCAAAAGCAGTTCTAAGAGGGAAGTTTACAGCCATACAAGCCTACCTCAAGAAACAAGAAAAACCTCAAACCATCTAACCTCACACCTAAAGGAACTAGAAAGAAGAACAAACAAAACCCAAAGTTCGCAGAAGGACAGAAATCACAAAGATCAGAGCAGAAATACGTGAAATAGAAACAAAGAAAACAATAGCAAAGATCAATAAAACTAAAAGCTGGCTCTTTGAGAAGATAAACAAAATTGATAAACCATTAGCCAGACTCATCAAGAAAAAGAGGGAGAGGACTCAAATCAATAAAATTAGAAATGAAAAAGGAGACAGGTACACAGACCTATTAAGGTTTAACATTACATTACATGCCCGAGGGCCTCACAGGAGAAGAGGTGAGCAGCCAAAAGAGTGGTGAGGTTTGAGAGGTTACAGACCATCTTAATAGAGGAAGGGAGGGGGTGTGGGCCTCTCAGGCAGACTAAAACGTTCTTAGGAAAGATGGCTCAGCCCTTAGAAGAACAGACGGTCCGAATGGCTATCATCGAAACACCTAGAAACAATAAACGCTGGAGAGGGTGTGGAGAAAAGGGAACCCTCTTGCACTGTTGGTGGGAATGTAAATTGATACAGCCACTTTGAAGAACAGTGTGCAGGTTCCTTAAAAAATCAAAAAAAAAATCAAAAATAGAATGACCATATGATCCAGCAACCCCACTACTGGGCATGTACCCAGAGAAAACCATAGTTCAAAAAGACACATGCACCCCAATGTTCATTGCAGAACTATTTACAATAGCCAGGTCATGGAAACAACCTAAATGCCCATCGACAGACGAATGGATAAAGAAGATGTGGTACATATATACGATGGAATATTACTCAGCCATAAAAAGGAACGAAACTGGGTCATTTGTAGAGACATGGATGGATCTAGAGACTGTCATACAGAATAAAGTAAGTCAGAAAGAGAAAAACAAATATCATATATTAACGCATATATGTGGAACCTAGAAAAATGGTACAGATGAACCGGTTTGCAGGGCAGAAATAGAGACAGAGATGTAGAGAACAAATGTACGGACACCAAGGGGGGAAAGCAGCAGGGTGGTGTGGTGGTGGTGTGATGAATTGGGCGATTGGGATTGACATGTATACACTGATATGTATAAAATAGATAACGAATAAGAACCTGCTGTATAAAAAAATAAATAAAATAAAATTCAAAAGTTCAAAAAAATAAAATAAAATGACATGCTAGCTGCAGGGTTTTATAAATCCTTAGCTGTACAAATATTCCTTTTCGTTAAATGTGTAGGAAGATCTTGACCGTGATTCACCTCATTCAGGACGTAAAATCCAATACATTCTTTTTTAACTTTATTGTTTAATTATTGTGCATCAAGGTGCACAATACATTTCTGTTGCTCTGATCACTTTTCATCTGAGGACCACTCACTCGGATGAAACCTTTTAGCACGTAGGCCCTGATGGTACAGGAAGTGAAACCCATGTTGATGTGTCAACGCTTACACCTATTTTTGTTGCCGTGAGTTGGATGGGGTGATATACAAAAGATTTTCTGACATAGATTTCGACAATAGTAAAATTAGACTCTAAAAATGGTAGAAATGAAAAGACAATTTCACAAAAGGAAAGATGTGAATTTCTGAAAAAAAAAAAAGATTTTAAAGAAGAAAGAAAGGAATACTGTGAAATTCCCCAATCTTTAAATAGAGTTTCTCCGTGGGCTATTTCAACAGATGATGGAGTATATATCACCGATACAGTTAGAATCCACTGCATACCCTCACAATTGTCACCCAGCAGTTGTATTTTGAAATAGCATGGTTCATGGTTTGTCAGAAATTGCATCCTTTAAAACTTAAAACATTAGCTGTCGACACTGAAATTCTTTTAGCACGCACAGAGAACAATATTCGTGCTAATTCCCTGGGGGCCATGACAAAGGACCACAAACTGGGGGCTTAAAACAGCAGAAATGCATCCTCCCCCATCCTGGAGACCAGACGCCTGAGGTCAAGGTGCCCCAGGGCCACGCTCCCTCCAGAGGCTCCAGGGGAGGGTCCTTCCTGCCTCTTCCAGCTTCTGGGGGCTCCAGGCGTCCCTGGGCTTGTGGTCACATCCCTCCCGTCTCTGCCTCTGTCTTCCCGGGGCTTCTCCTCTGTGTCTGGGTCTCTCCTCTTCTGTCTCTTAGAAGGGCCTGTCATTGGATGTAGGGCCACCCTCCTCCAGGAGGACCTCATCTCAGACCCTTCACTTCATCTCATCTGGAAAGGCCCTGTTTCCAAATAAGGTTCCTTTCCCAGGTTCCAGGGGTCAGGATGTGGACATGTTTGGGGGGTCACCACTCAGCTCACCACACCACTGGAGGCCACGCACCCCACTTTCTGGGTGGAGGCTACTGATCCAGCCTCACTGCTGAGGGGCCAGCTGGGGACAGGGCTGTCCCACAACGGGGACCCCCCGGGAGGGCCTTGGGGGTGGGCATGGCAGCTGGCACAGAGGCCTCAGCAGGATGTGTGCAGGGGAAGGGGGCAGGGCCCACTGAGAGTGACAAGAAAGAGGAACTGTGTCCCCAGCGGGGCTCGTCCCTGGCTGGCTGTCTCCAACACAAGCTCCATGTTACCAGCGGGGAAGGACTGAGGGGTGGGGCCTAGAAGCAGGACAAATAAACCCATTCTCTTTGCAAGGTACACATGGGGACATAGTTCCAGCCATCACACGTCTGGAAATGGCTTTACTTCCAAATCCAAAAGTGAAAGCTGAACAAAAACTCATAGACACGTGAAGGCCTGCCGCTCCAGGCCAGCAGCGCTGCCAACGGCTCCGGGGTCAGACATTTTGCGCTAGTAGGAGTCACCTCCCAACACAGACAAGCCTGGACCAGACCCAGACACTCGAGGACAATCCCACACCCTGCCATGTTGCCCTGTGGTCACGGGGAAAGGTCAGGGTTAAACATCCCCACCTCGATAAACAAGGGGGAGAGGGGTGGAGGGAAGCCCTGGGAGTCTGGGGTTAGCAGGTGCAAACTGTCATATGTGGGATGGATCCACAGCAAGGCCCTCATGGAGAGCCCAGGGAACTGTATCCAATCTCCTGGGATAAACCCTCAAGGGAAAGAATATGAAAAAGAAAACCTATATACATACATATATACGTATATATGTATATAACGGGGTCACTTTGCTGTACAGCATTGGAAATCAACTACAGTCCAATAAAAAAGAAATAATGGGAAAAAAATCCCCACCTCAACAGGACAGAACAGCCCAGGCTGCAGACGGGGGCCGCTTTGGGTCCCCACACCCTGTCCCTTCCGTGGCTGCCACCCAGCGGGTGGACCGGCTGCAGCTCAGCCTCCTGATGCTGGGGCCTCTCCCGGGTTAGTCCCAAAAGTCGGTCCTCCCTGGAAGCCCCTGCAAACCCTGCATCCTGGCTGAGGGTGCTCGGCGGGGCCAGGGACACAGACACACGCAGAGAGTGTCCTCGCCGGGCACACGGGGAGCAACGGACCTTCTGGGGCGGTCGGGGAAGGCTGGGGAGGGGCCGACCCTCAGACCCCCAGCCGCCTTCTGCTGATGCCATCATGACCCCAAATGCTGCCTCTGAGCCTGGTTTCATCCGGAAACTCCTGAACATAACGCAGCACCGACGGCATTTGGGGTCTCTCCCTCCTGCCTCCCCATCACTCCTAGAAGGACTCTGTGGTGACACAGGGCCACCCAGACAACCCGGGGTCACCTCCCAGCCTCAGGGCCGCCCCGACCAGGCAAGGCCCACATCTGCTCAGGCAGCTGCATCCTGTTTCCAGGCTGTGCACTGCTGACCCAAAGCGTACACTGGAATCAGTGTAGAAATTCCCTTTCTTTTCCACCACCAAATCTGAAAAGCTCTATTTTATTTTGTCTTCTTCTTTATTGTATCTTATTTTATGTTACCTTTTTTTCTTTTTTCATATGCTTTTCCATTATACGTCGCTACAAGATATTGAGTATTGTTCGCTGTGCAGGACCTTGTAGTTTATCTATTTTACAATATATATAGGAGTGTGTATCTGCTAATCCCAAACTCCTAATTTATCCCTCCCCCCCACGCTGTATTTTACTTTAAAATTTTTAATTTTACCTTCCTTTATTTTATCTCATTTTATTTTGTTTCTGTGGAAAGAACACTTAACATCTACCTTCATACCAGATGCTTAAGTGCATAATACAGTATTGTCCTCCACGGGCACAGTGCTGTGGGGCAGGTTGCTAAACCTCGTTCATCTTCCCAAACCGAGACCCTGTCCCCACTAAACACTGACTCTCCATCCCCCTCCCCCAGGCCCTGGCCCCCACCCTCCTACTGTCTGTCTCTATTAGGAGCTCCAGGGAGCTCCTAATAAGTGGAATCACAGAGCATTTGTGTTTTTGTGACTTTATCTCACTGCGCGTCGTGTCCTCAAGCTTCATCCTTCTTGTAGCCTGTGTCAGAATCTCCTTCCTTTTCCACGCTGTATAATATTCCACAGTATACAAGAACCCCACTCTGTGTATATCTGTTCGTCAAACAATTAAAAGTAGAGCTACTGTATAATCCAGCCATCCCAGGTCTGGTTCTACCTCCCAAATCATTGAAATCAGAACCTCAAAGAGAGAACAGCACCCCCATCCTCACAGTGGCAGGACTCACAACAGCCAAGACGTGGAGACGTCCCAAGGGTCCCCCCAGGATGAATCCATGTCAAAATGCTCAACCTCTGAGTAATCCCTGGGTGACATGCGTGTCCTGCGCCTCCCGGCTGTCCCTGGGCTCCCAGGCAGGATGGTCGACCCCACTGCTGGCCCTACAAACTTTAGGGAAGCAGGGAGCCTGGACTCCACCCACGACCATGGGAAATGTCCGTGGTTCCCACGGCCAACAGGGGCACCAGCATTGGCCTCCGACTTCCCTAAACTCTGTCATGCGCCCCCCCACACCGTCCTTCCCCACCCACAAGACCCTCATCCTGTGACGGCCACTTCCACGACTGCCTGCTGCTCTGCTGGGCCCACCGGAGACTCTCTCCTCTTAGTCTTCACCGTGGACTCTCAAAAGCCATGGCAACCCAGGAGACACAGGCTGCTAGCCTTGGGGGACATCCCTGATCACAACCCCTTCTCCAGGCAAGATGCCCCGACCATACCGTGCCTCCTTCGCCAGAGACGTCCACATCCTAATCCCCAGGGCCTGAGAGTATGTTTTGGTACTGGGTGCAGGGGGCTGACCTATATCATTCATGAAAAATCGCTTCTGTTTTCATCATGATTCCTTCTTTGGACCTTGGGTTATTCAGAAATGTCCAGCAGTTGAAGAATCTTCAGTCATCTTTTAGTTCACGGGTTTCCAGCCTAATTCCATGAAGGTCAGAGAGTGTATCCTGAATGTGTCTCATCCTTTGAAATGTGAGAGGTTTCCTGCAGACTCAGGAGATGCTCTGTTTGGGGGCTGTGTGGAGATGATCGTTATGTCTGTGGGGTCCAGAGCACAGATAAGGAAATCTTGGGTGGCCTGAGGCCAAGGGTTGTCCACATACTTCTCTTCACGGTCTCTGTCCCCTGGGGTGCCCGGCTTCAGTAGTTGACGGGAGAGAGAACTCTACAGAGTGGTCCATGTCCATCTGCTCTGGAGAAGGCTCCAGCTGACAGGGGCCGTGGATACAACGAGTTCCTCCTGGAAGCCACGCGCAGGCCACATTTCATTACAGAGGCCAGTGAGGGTGGCTCCGGACAGAAGGTGTCCTCTAGCAGAGACAACGGTGTCGGTCTGTCCTCTGTGGGACTGGTCAGTATTGCTGAGAAATAACAGGTTAGAACAGGACGCAGAGAAGAAAAACACAGTGATTGTAGACTCGAGGCTGAGTAGAAACTAGTCCCAGCCGTATGAGTGTCTGGTGACTTCTGTAATGAAGCAGACAGGGCGACTCAAACAATAAACATTTATTCGTTCAGTCCTGGAGGCTGGACGTCCACGATCAAAGTGTGGGCAGGGCTGGTCCCTCCTGAGGCCTCGCTCCTGGACGTGTAGACGGCCGTCTCCTCCCTGTGTCCTCACAGGGTCGTCCCTCTGTGTGTGTCTGTGTCCTGATCTCCTCTTCTTATAAGGACCCCAGTCCTATGGGATCAGGACCCACCCTAGTGACCTCATTGTACCTTCATCCTCTCTTTAAAGACCCCATCTCCAAATACAGCCCCATTCTGAGGTCCTGGGGGTCAGGATGCCAAGATATGAACTTTTTGGGGGAATACAATTTGGTCCATAGCAGGGGGAACCTCAGAGAATATAACCCATTCCTTGAGAACAAGGAGCCCTCTTATCACAGTGTAATGAGTAGGCTTTTAAATAGTTAATATTAGCAGTTTTTGAAAAATAAACTCATATTAAATATATTGAAAGGAAGCCACACTTCAACTCATTACAGTCTCTCCTCATAAACTAACAACTCTCAGGAAGTGATTCCTGAATATATTTGGGTGAGACTTTTTTTTTAAACTTGTTTTTCTAAAAAGACGTATTATAAAAATATGTAAAATCCCCTCCAGTGACCCATTCCACCACCACCCCCAGGGACCCCACCGTGAAAAAGAGGAACCTTTTCCGTCCACTGCGGCTCTGCCTTTGGGCTCCGAGTTTCGTAACCTTTGTGCAGTTAATTACATCTGCAGATGACAAGTTACCGTTAGAGGCAGCCTGCTGGGTCCCTGGAGGGTTGGGGACTGTGTCTGTTGCAGGGCTGGCGGGGGGACAGACAGTAGGGTCACCAAGAGAGTGGGAAGCTGTCTTTCTACTCCCGTTCCTGTGTGGACCTTTCTCCGAAGGGGCAACCTCCCGTGCCCCGGAGTGAGGGTCCCCAGCGCCCAGCTCAAACAAGCTGCAAGGGGCCTGCTCACCCAAGACCGCCACCCTCCCGGCAGCCACCGTAAGTCACGGGACAAGGTGGGGGGGGGCAGGAAGGACAGGGTCCCCCAGGGATGAGCCTGGAGGCAGGGGGACGTGTGTCTCCATTTTAACGATGCCATTTAATTGCGGGCAAAGGGCTCACGTCACATCAGCTCACTTTAGGGCTGTGTTATTTTAACCCGGGCACCCCAAAGTCCTAAAAGTATTTGTGGGGTTTGCCGAGAGAGGACAGGGGCTGCAGAGGCGTCGTGAGACTAGGGTGGCAGTGCTGGCAATGGTTGAGACTTCCATGGAAAACCCCCATTCTTCCACATCCTAAGGTGCTATTCTTGTCATTTCTGTTGACATGGAAACTGAGGGTCTGAGTTAAGGAACTTGTCCAAAACCCAGATCCAGAGAGCCGCAGAGGCGGGTGCCGGCAGCTGCACGCACGTGGCTACCGTGGAATGGCCAAGCGTTGGCTGAGGCAGGAGGTGAGGGCTCCGTAGGCGCCCTCCTCTGGAATTCTGTCCCCTGTGTGGGTACGCGCTGCTTCCTGGTGCGTGAGTCGTCATTCTTTTGGTGGCAAACAACAGAAACTTGGCTCATGCTAGCCGAGGCCAACGTGGAAGTTGTCAAATTGGATAATTAGGAATGTCAGGGCAGCTTCAGGCACGGCTGGATCCAGGGGCTCATGTGGTTGCCTGCTCCCGTTTCCTCTCTTGTCCCAGATTTCAGCTCCGCCATCCTCTGTCTCCCTCGCAGGCTTTAGTGGCCCTGGAGGAAATGCCAGTCACTCTGTGGAGGGAAAGAGGATCCCGGCAGCCCCAACCCCCCATCTTTACAGAGCAGAACTCACAGGGAAAGGAGACAGCCTCTCTCTCCCAGCACCTCTAGAGGGTTCTGACTGGCCCTGCCAGGGTCAGATGACCAGCCCTGGAATGATGTCTAAGGACAGAGAGGGAAATCTGTGATGGGCCAGGCTTCGGCCACTTCTCACTCTTGTGTGGTTGACAGTGCCTCAGACCAGAGGCTCAGAGTGGGACAGGTTCCAGAGGAAGAAGGGATACTAGACACCAGGTCCCCTGCAGCAGGGGGATGTGAGGGAGGTTCTGGACACCAGGTTCACTGCAGGGGGGGACGTGAGGGGGGTTCTGGACACCAGGTTCACTGCAGGGGGGACGTGGGGGGTTCTGGACACCAGGTTCCCTGTGGGGGGGGACGTGAGGGGGGTTCTAGACACCAGGTTCACTGCAGGGGGGACGTGAGGGTGTTCTGGACACCAGGTTCACTGCGGGGGGTGGGGGGAGTGAGGTGGAGGTTTCTGGACACCTGGTCTGCTGCAGCAGGGGGACATGAGGGGGGTTCTGGACACCAGGTTCACCGCAGGGGGGGAGCGACATGGGGGGTTCTGGACACCCGGTCTGCTGCAGCAGGGGGATGTGAGGAGGGTTCTGGACACCAGGTTCACTGCGGGGGGGGGGGGATGTGAGGGGGGTTCTGGACACCAGGTTCACTGCAGGGGGGACGTAAGGGGGTTCTGGACACGAGGTTCACTGCAGGGGGGACGTGAGGGGGTTCTGGACACCAGGTTCACTGCAGGGGGGACGTGAGAGGGGTTCTGGACACCAGGTTCACTGTAGGGGGGGAGTGACATGGGGGTTCTGGACACCAGGTCCACTGCAGTGGGGGGACAGAAGGGGTGGCTGGTTAACTTGTCCGAAGTCACAGGCCTAGGGCTGGTCACCTTGTACGCCACCACCTTCCTTCTGTTCGTCCAGCACGCCTCCATGTGTCCATTCGCTCTGCGTTTATGGAGACCGTTCTCGTGTCATCCGTCCCCTCACTCCTCATTTATCAGGAACGTCCTTGTGTCCGACTTAAACTCAGGACAGAGCTGTCCATGTCCCATGCAAGGCCCTTCATCACTCTGTGCCTCGGTTTCCCCATTTGTAAACGGAAAACAGTAGGGCTTGTCTCCCGAGGGAGGGTCTAGGAGGACCGTTTGCACACATGCAGGGCGATTCTTTCCAAGGAACGGGAGACGCAGCCCGAGGGCTCAGGGAACGTGGCCCGAGGTTTCCACGTCATCCCCCGGGTGCAGGGCCAGGAAGGATGCTGACTGTGGCCTTGGTACAGAAGGAAATGAGAACAATACCAGCCCCTGGGAATCTCGGCCCATCCACGGCGGCTTCCAGGACGAAGCTTTGCGCAATCAGCCAAGATGCTCAGGCCACCCTTCCTCCTGTTCAGGTCCTGGCTGAGATTCACTCAGCCGTGGGGAACCACAGACCTGAAGACGTGGGCGGTCAACTCCAGATACACTGGCAGTGACCCGAGCGGTGAGGACGCTGGGATACAGGGACGAACATCTCAGAATGGGAGGTGAGCAGAGAACTAGGAGTTCACGGGGCAAAGGGCCAACTACACACAGGGAAGCACAGCAAAGTCCTCCTCAGGCTTTTCCCTGCGATGTATGAGGCATTTTTTAAAATTGAGCTATAATTCACACACCATACAATTAACCCTTTTAAAGTCAATAATACAGGGGCATTTAGCACATTCACAATATTGTGCAACCATCACCTCTGTCCAGTTCCAGAAAATTCTTATCCCCCCAAAAGGAGACCCTGTCCCCACTGAGTAATCAGTCCTCATTCCCAACTCCCTGTGGACTCTTGCAACCAAAAATCTGTTTTTTGCCTCTGTGGATTTGATGATACTGGACATTTCACATAAATGGAATAATAAAATATGTGTCCTCCAGTGTCTGCTTCTCTCACTGAGCATCGTGTGTTCAAGGTCCATCCACATTGTAGCCTGGGTCAGAGCTTCACTCCTTTTCATGGCTGAGTCATATTCCATCTTGTGGATGGACCCCATGCTGTGTATCCACCCACCCATCCATCCATCCATCCATCCACATCCATCCATCCATCCATCCATCCATCCATCCATCCATCCACCCATCCACCCATCCATCCATCCATCCATCCATCCACCCATCCATCCACCCACCCATCCACCCATCCACTCATCCACCCACCCAACCATCCAACCATCCATCCATCCATCCACCCACCCATCCACCCATCCACCCATCCACCCACCCAACCATCCAACCATCCATCCATCCATCCATCCATCCATCCATCCATCCATCCATCCATGGACACTTGGGCTGTTTCCACCCTTCGTTGTCAATACTATGGCTATGAACATGCGTGTACATGTTTCCGTGTGGTCATACGCTTTTAATTCTCTTGAGCTTCTACCTAGGATGGTAAGTGCTCCATCACATGGTAACTCTACGTTTAACTAATTGAGGAACCACCAGACTGTTTCTATGAGGCAATTTGTAAAGAGTGAGGAGTTGAAGGGGACACAGGACGAGCTCTATCCTCGGTCCAAGGCCCCCGGCTTCCCACCTCATCTGGGGCCACCCTTCACACTAGGAACTGTCGGGCCACCCCTCAGTCTAGCCTGGCTCTCAGACCCCAGACTTGTATTGAAATGCTGACCATAATAATCGATGTATTAAGTAGTTTGTCCTGGGAGGGACCACATAAATCTATGTGTGTGGGTGATCCCATCAATCTCAGAATGGTCCTTTGGGTTATCACCACCCGTTTCTTGGGTTGAGTCATGTCCCCCCAAATTCATATCTGTCCACAGCCTCCAAACAGGACCTTATTTGGAAACAGGGTCTCTGCAGATGAGACGAAGTAAAGGACCTGAGATGTGGTCGTCCTGGAGGAGGGTGGCCCTACATCTAATGACAGGGTCCTTCTAAGAGACAGAAGAAGAGAGACCCAGACACAGAGGAGCAGCCCCGGGAAGATGGAGGCAGAGACGGGAGGGATGCGTCCACGAGCCCAGGGATGCCTGGAGCCCCCAGAAGCTGGAAGAGGCGGGAAGGACCCTCCCCTGGAGCCTCTGGAGGGAGCACAGCCCTGGGACACCTTGACCTCAGAGGTGTGGTCTCCAGGATGGGGGAGGATGGATGCTTTAAGCTCCCCGTTTGGGGTGTTTGGTTCCGGCAGCCCCAGGACACGGACCCATATTGACAAGTTTCCACTCTGTCCACGGGCGCTGGGAATCCACAGTCACCTGCTCGCACTTTCTACTGTAAACTAGAGCCCCTGCCTTCACCACTGATTTATCTATCTTTACTTTCTGGCCCAGCAAGGAATCCCAGGCTCGTGGGCACTGCCACTCCCTGCCACCCGTGACTCAGCCTGGAATTAGCCATTTCCTGACCCTGAATTGTCACCCTCAGGTCCTGCATCTCCTTCTGGGGTTGGTGGCTCAGCTTTCCTATGGAAAGGTGGCACCCCACTGACCTCATCTCTTCCCCAGTAAACAGCTTCCAAGCTCCACCCGTTTTTCCGTTTACTCATTTCCAGACCTAACCCTTGCGGGGGAGGGGTGGAGCAATGTCTGACCGTGCATCTCAAAACATGTGCGTTCATTTTGTTTATGAACCAGACACACACGGGTGGTGAATCCTTCTACTCATTCTTAGCAAAGGGCAATGTCTTTCTTATGTTCCAGATGAAAACCAGAATTCAATTTGCAAGCCCTGAAATGTTCTTCTCAGGCCCCCATGGGTCATTTTGGACCCTCTCTGGGGCATGGGGTTCTTCCTTGGAGACCCTCACTCCAGGTCGTCTCTGATTCGCCGGGTACCCTCATAGGTTTTGGTGTGTGGTCTGCTCAGCCCGGAAGACCCCCATCTCTGACCTTCTCCACTTGTGCCTGGGGGCTTGGGGGCAGGGAACCCAAGTGGGAGGTGTGTCTGTGAAGTTTCATGTCTGATGCAGCTCACTGTCCAAGAGGGCTTATTATGGTGACTTCATTTAAAATATCCTTTTTGCAGGGGGGCACAAAGCACTTCCTAAAAAGTCGCCAAGACCTGCATGTGTGTCTGTGCTTATCGGCATTTTAGGGGAGATTTTCCACTTTACCAAGAGAGAGGTTTCCACAACATCTCCAGAGCAGGAAAAAGTACATGTCACACCTCGGGGTTCTGGTCACCAGGGGTCTGAATCGAGACACCAAGGATGGAGCCCCTCTTTGGGCTCAGGCAGGAGCGAGATGGCAGAAGTACTTTGGTCCCTTCTCAAAGGTTCCTTAGGTGGTTTTCTCCTTGGCACCTGGGCAGGTCACATTGATAGCAGTTGGATGAAAGGAATCATCCCGAATATGATGAAACGGTTGTATGGCTAGTCAGTAACCTAGAGAAGGCATTTGAGGGACCATCTTTAAATAGAGGGGAGCTATTAGTAAATCAAGGGTGTACACCTCTCTCTCTGTAGGTCTGTCTCTATCTCTCTGACCCTCTGTCTCTACTGATCTGTTAAGCAAGTCTCTCCACGTTGTTCACAGCTGGCGTTCTGGTTCACCCACGAAAGAAGCGCTTTTGAATCTCACAATACGTGCCACTTGCAAACTCCTATTTCCCAGCAGGGCCCCAGCCAACACCCCCCAGGCCAGCTCTTTTCTCTTCTTTACAGACTGTCACTTCATGTTCATTACTGCTTAATTAATGCATCCACCTCAGGTTGCTTCCTGCCTCACAGACAGGCTAAATGTGCAGGTGTGATTCAGCCAAGACCGCTGAGAGGTGCAGCTTGTCATGCAAAAATCCTCATTGTCATGCAAAAGAAAAGCAGAGGCTTTTTGCTTTGGGCAGAATGTGCTCTCTGGCTACTTTGGTGTCACCCAGAGCTCGGAGAGCAAGACACAGGAGGCCAAGAACACCGGGCTGGAGCGTGCAGGAGGTGGATGAAAATCACTTGTGTGTAGACGGCCAGCGGCATGCAAATCACCTGTGATGGACTGTGTGCAGATTGTGTAATCAAAGGGAAAATAAACGGAGGGACGGAGATAAGAGCCCCGCTTGTGTGTTTGCACTTAGCGGGGAGTGTCCTCGCCCTGCGGGCTGAGGGTTCTGCTGCGAGCACAGAGGGACAGACGCTCCGTCTGTCTTCCATCGCCCACAGCTGCCCCGTCTCTGCTGCTCCATTCTCACTTTGAAGCTGGCAGAACCTAGCGTCCCCTTAGGGGCGAAACAAGGTAATGGGAGTCTTGGGGCTACAAAGATGGGGAACGTGGAGGGTGTGGAGGCTTGAAGGCATCAGGTCCCACTCAAGAAAGTGCGGTTCCCACCTCCAAGTGAGCAGACGGCCACAGAGGATGCAAGCACCCTCTTATAACGCCCAGCGTGGAAGAGAGTTCCCATTTCAGATTCTCACTGGTGTGTGGTGGTGCTGTTTGCAGATCTTAGTCATTCTGATAGCTGCCAGGTGGTGTCTCGTTCTCGTGGTGGTAATTTACAATTCCCTGACAGGTGTCCGACGGAGAACATGCTTCCCTGTGCCTCGTTGCCATCGGTACATAGTCTCTGATGAAGTGGAGTCTTTGGCCCATTTTTATATTGGGTTGTTTGTTTTTCCTATTGTTGATTTTTAAGAGCTCTTTGTATATTGTGGATTCTGGTCTTTTTTTTTTTTCAGATGTGTCTTTTGCAAATATGTTCTCCCAGTCTATGGCTTGTCTTCTTATTCTATTGACAGGGTCATTTGCAGAGCACACTTTTTTTTTTTAATTTTGACGAAGTCCAGATTATCCGTGATTTCTTTCATGGATTGTGCCTTTGGTGTTGTATCTAAAAATATCTGATTGGGGCTTCCCTGGTGGCGCAGTGGTTGAGAGTCCGTCTGCCGATGCAGGGGACACTGGTTTGTGCCCCGGTCCGGGAAGATCCCACATGCCACGGAGCGGCTGGGCCCGTGAGCCATGGCCGCTGAGCCTGTGCGTCTGGAGCCTGTGCTCCGCGGCGGGAGAGGCCACAACAGTAAGAGGCCCACGTACCACAAAAAAAAAAAAAAAAAAAAAAAAAATCTGATTGAAATATGCAATCAGATATTCAGATTCCCATGCTCAAGATCATGTAGGTTTCCTCCTGCATTATGTTGCAGAAGTGTTATAGTTTTGTGTTCTACATGTAGGTCTGTGGTCCATTTTGAGTTAATTACTGTGAAGGGAGCACGGTCTGTGTCTAGATTCCTTTTTTTTTTTTGCACGTGGATGTGAGTTGTTTCAACACCATCTGTTGAAGAGACTATCTTCGCTCCATTGTATTGCCTTTGCTTTTTTGTCAAAGATCAGTTGACCGTATTTATGGTGTCTACTTCTGGACTCTCTATTGTGTTCCACTGATAAATTTCTCTATGCTTTCACCAACACTACACTGCCTTTAAAAAAAAATTACCTAGAATATTCCTAAAAGGTCATGATTCTCTTTTTTTAATTGAAGTATAGTTGATGTACAATATTATGTAAGTTACAGGTGTACAATCTAGTGATTCACAATTTTTAAAGGCTATACTCCGTTTATAGTTATTATAAAATATTGGCTATATCCCCTGTGCTGTACAGTATATCCTTGCAGCTTATTTTATTTTTTTATATTTTTAAGGGGTTAAAGAAACTTTACTTCTCTCTGCTGCAGGAAAACCCACCATAGCTTATCTTTTTTTTTTTTTTTTTGTCCTTTTTCTATTTATTTATTTATATAGTTGCAGCACCTGGGATCTTTGCTGCAGTGTGAGGGATCTTTAGCTGAGGCATGCATGTGGGATCTAGTTCCCGGACCAGGATCGAACCCGGGACCCCTGCATTGGGAGTTCAGGGTCTTATCCACTGCGCCACCAGGGATGTCCCCACCACAGCTTATTTTATACATCGTAATTTGTACCTTTTGCTCCCCCATCCCGGTATTGCCCCTCCCCACTTCCCTCTCCCCCCATCTTGCTTCCTGTAGCGTTAGAGTAAGTCTTGAAGTCAGGGAGTGTCAGTCCTCCAATTTTGTTCTTCTCCTTCCATCGTGTGTTGCCTATTCTGGGGTTTTTGCCTCTCTCTATAGACTCCAGAATCATTTGGTCTAAATCCACCTCTTGTAACGAGGTGTTAGGATTGCAGGCGTCTCTGCGGTGCCCCAAACAAGCCCCTTAAGGCAAGGCTTACAGCCCCAGTTGGGGAGACAGTGAGGTTCAGGTGGGTGAGTGAGCTCAGGGACATCTCAGATACAATTGCTTTACAAGAGTTTGGGATTTTACGTTGTGTTTTCTTGGATTGTACCATGCATTTGCTCAGCAGACACAGAGCCTCTGCAAAGAGCAGACACACTGACAATCCCTGTGTGTGATGGCACATGAGGAATAGTGACAATACAGCCTGGGGAACAGAAAATAACAAACATTGGACTTCCCTGGTGGTCCAGTGGTTAAGACTCTGTGCTCTCAGTAAAGGGTGCGCAGGTTCGATTGCTGGTCGGGGAACTAAGATCCCACATGCCTCGCGGCACAGCCAACAAACAAACAAACCAGAATTCCCATCACATATCAACAGCTGCTACCATCATGCTAACAAGACAGAGTTCTGAGTGGCCCAATGGCGGGTCAGTCTTGGTTTCCGAAAAGGAAACGCCAGTGTGAGAGCATGAGAAAGGCACTCAACCTCTGTGGCCGTGATGAAGGTGTGACTTGAAACTTCAGTGAGATGCCACTTATCGCCCATCAGATGGAAAAGATGAGACAGGCCGCTGACAGATTTTTGGTGACAACTTGAGGAATGAGTTCCCCACCTCCGTCCCCCTACCCTTGTTCTATTTTCTGCAAATTCAAATTGGCACCATGTGTGGGAAGGATATTTGGTGATGGCCTCTCTGTTTTTATCTTCTGGAAGACACTGTAGAGAACTGGTATCATTCCTTCCTTCAGGGTTTGGTAGAATTCATCGTGAGCCCATCTGGACCTGGTGCTTTCTGCTTTGGAAGGTTATTAATTATTGATTCAATTTCTCTCATAGATATAGACCTATTCAAATGGCCTATTTCTCCGGGTGCCTTTTGGCATATTGTGTCGAGGAAGTGGTCCATTTCACCTAGGTAATCAAATTTGTGGGTGTAGAATTGTTCATGTTATCCCTTTAACCTCCTTTTAACGTCCGTGGGATCGGTAGTGATGGCCCCTCATTGATTTCTGATATTTGTAATTTGTGTCTTCTCCCTTTTTTTCTTAGTTAGCCTGACTAAAGGTTTATCAATTTTATTGATCTCTTCAAAGAACCAGCTTTTGATTTCTTTTTCTCTCCTCAATTGATTTTGTTTTCAATTTCATCGATTTCTGCTCTCGTTTTTATTATGTCTTTTCTTCTGCTCACTTGGGATTTAAAAGGCTCTTCTTGTTCTAGTTTTCTAAGGCGGAAGCTTAGAGGGTAGGTTTTAGATCTTTCTTCCTTTCCAACACATGCATGCAATTTAAAAAGTGCACACCTTTGTTTCAGCACCACTACTCCTAGGAATCTGTCTTAGAAGACGTTATCACATGCTTGCACAGAAATGCTTGCAGAGGTGCGAGTCAGCACAGTCTGAAGTTCAGGTAATCCTTCCGAATGCCCACAGCCTGGGGAGCAGGGTGAAATACACCACAGAGCATTCCAGCGTGGAAAATGG